>NC_083623.1:4809193-4836693 GCF_963584025.1 Labrus mixtus
TGGATCTGGTGGTCCAGCTGGGCGATGTGGTTCTTCCTCCTGGACACCTCCTCCTGCAGCTCGGTGATCCGGCCCAACAGATCTCGCTCCTAAGAAAAAGTGTTAAAGCAGAGTTTTAGATTCCCACAGAGTTGTTCATTCACTGAGGATGTCAGGTAAACTCCTACTTCCCTATACTGACTTAAAGATCAGGCAGGGTGATAAAATGATGGTGCCCGACAATCAGCCAATCACACAGCAGATAAAGTGATGAGAACCAATCAGTCTTTGTCTGAGACGGTTTAATCTCTCTGCTCCTATAAGAAGTAAACTTCTCTTATCGGTGTATCTAACAACCTGAATCAACACCTTAGAAAGACTTGATTCAGCTCACCTCGAGCCATTTATTGTCGATCCCTGGAGTCCAAAGCTCGTCAATAAAAAGCCCCGCGCTTCAGTTAGTCCACCTTCATTACTAAAGCTCCACATGACACACTGATTGCAATGGGGAACAGAGCAGAGGAGTAAATATTGGATGCTGTGTGGACAGCGAGCACACGATGCTGCACGATGCAAAGCGACATCTAACACATCTATCACCGCCCCAATCTGCTGCTCCCAACTGGACATACATTTTTTTTTTTTTATTTTGGTCATACGACTGAACACACTGGTACAGTGAGAGCAGAAACGAGCCAATTCCCCCGGCTCCTGAATATGCTTTCACAAACTGTCAGGCAGCACCTGAGAGCACCATGGCAACAGCCGTTGTGCCTGTTTGACTTGATTTCTCTTCCATCAGGATTTAGCTGCTAGTTAGCTGGTTTATTTGTGGTGATTGGACAGTGTTGTGTGTTTTTCCTGGTCTGCTCTTGGTTTGGTGCTTGTGTTTTTTTTCTTTCAGAGGCTGGGCGTGGCTTATTGGCTGCTGGAGCTCGCTGCAATCACTCAACTGTTTGTCATCTATAATCACCGGCTGCAGCATTTATACCCTGGGTCACCTCTCCCAAGCTGCCAGATCATTTCCGCCTACACCGTGGTAGATCGGCTTTTCAAGTATCAGTAAGACTTTTTTGTGCTTCGGATTACCCGTCGCTAATTATTCCCTTGTCTTGTTTTTCCCCCCGGTGCCTCCAACCTACGAGCTCAAGCGCCTCACCACCCAGCCTCTCATTCCAGCCTCACCAGTAAATACCCCTTTACCCACCACCCTGTTTTCCACTTTTGCTTTTGGGTCCACTTAAAAACCTTTTAAGATCATAACAGTTATTATTGGTGATGCTGTGTGTGTGTGTGTGTGTGTGTGTGTGTGTCTGTGTGTGTGTGTGTGTGTGTGTGTGTGTGTGTGTGTGTGGGAGTGTTTTTGTCTGTGTTTGACTTTGATCGACACCAAACTGCTCTGATCTGACTTCAATCTCTACCTGTGGGCGTTTACAAAGGAAACTTTGTTGACATTTATCAATGCCCTGATTCTACTGGTTCAGTGTGAGCACATTAACCGTGAGCTTTGAGTCGTGCAGCGTAAACGATTTAGTCGTACAGTGTGAGCTTACGATCTACCACGACTTTTATACAATCGTACAGTGTACACCTTTTTACTTTAGGAAGTTTAACAAATCAAATGAGATTAAAAATCTAGTTAAACACTGACACATTACAGTAAAGCTAAAATTAGAAAGTTACTGGTGGTGGCATATAATAATTATGATACATTTAGAATACTTCTCAAGTAACCAAGATGGACGAGTGCAAGTCCAATGTTTGTTACTAATAACGTCTCCATATTTCATGCTGTATTGAGAAATTTAATGTATAAATTTATGTGTTGATTAATTGATTCAGAACATATAATCATAATGTCTCTGACTCTACTGGTTCAAATGTCTCTTTGTATTTGAATGAATGACAAACTGTGAACTGAACTGATTTGATCCCTGTGTTGATGTTCTGTATTTTTATTTCTTGTGCTTTTTTATAATGATATGGACCCCTCTGAAATAAAGTATATTAATAAACATATTGATATAGATCAATAAAGACCAACATCTGATGATAGTATGTTGCAGAACTTTATGTATAAAACTTTCCTAAATGATGATGAAATGATGTTTCTTTATGAGTGTTGAAATGTTTCTCATCAACAGCACAAACTCCACCGTCATGAGGTGATTAATGTACACTGAGTCAAAGCTCCACACCGGCCGGTAAGAGCTGTTAGTTAATGTGAATGTTAATGAATGGAGTGATAATGAAAAGTGACGCTCATTACCATTCAGTGTCCAACAGTGACTTTTAATCATAAATACCCCCCGGGTGGACTGAGTGAGCCGTGGCGTTCCTTTATGAATCACGTTGTGTATTGTACTTGACTTTATCACTTAAGGGGCCACTTTAGACACGGCTTCAATCGAATTAGAGTCCCGCAGGTGTGTCCTTCAGCCGACAAGTCGAGATGCAATTTACATTCAAGTCACTCTGAAAAACACAAGTCGAGAAGACTTCAGAGCTGTTCTATCAAAGGTGCTTCGGTTTTATTATGACGACGCCCAAGCCGATGACGCCATCGATACTTGAAGGCCTTTGACCACTAAGTTCTCATCAGTTTATACTCCAATCGGATGTAGCTGACGAGCATTTGTTTAAAATCATTTGGGAAATTTGCGTAAAATTTTGTAAAAACTAGTGTATGGATGCAGATTTATGGCAAAAAACAAATGGCTACGGTGACGTCGCCCAATCAGTATTTCTTTGAGTCCAAGTGGATTTGGGACAAAAGACAGAGGAAGAAGACGCTCAAAGAGTGTGTCATGATTTATTTTAATTTAAGCTGAATGGACAGACAGACACATTGACCAATGACCTTTGACAACATAGCTGTCGCCTGCCAAGACTATGGCTGCCCAGGGGCTACAGATGGAAATTAGCTAGTTAGCTAAATCTGGTACAAAGCATCTTTTCTCTTCTGAGAGTCATCTTCTTTTCTACATTGTCCCCGATTCAAATAAACTAATAAACTAAACTAAAGAGAGGCACACGTACAATATACATGTTTTAACGTTTCCCAAACCTGTCTAACATTCATCAATGAAAGGGTTAACCTTCATCAACCTTGCCTTATTTTGACAAGAACAGGGCAATTATACTAATTAAATAAAAAGAGGTGGTTTTGAAGTTTTGCTCTGGATGAGATGCAACCTGCTGAACATCACAGGACGAGAATAAACTCTAATTCAAAACGCTCATGAATAATCACAGTTCCACAACTGAGTGAATGACGTCCATTGAAACAATGTTGAGATGAGTCATGACGCCGTGCAGAGCTGCTCTTTTGTTCTACACTCCATAATAACAGACGAGCGGGCTTATGTTAGTCATGATTACAAGGTGTGAAAATGAACAATTAGAGTGCGAGAGAATAACGCGTCGGTTCAATCAACAAACACTCTGAAGACATCAAATGCAACCTGCCTGACTTTCTTTCATTCTTTGACTTTATTTTCGTTAGACGTGGATGTTGACGTCGCTGTTTAGGTTTTTATATCTTTTAAAAAAAAATGTTTAAAGATATTTTTTGGGCCATTTTTGCCTTTATTGGATAGGACAGCTAAAGAGAGACAGGAACAATGGGAGGAGAGAGAGGGGGGTGACGAGCAGCAAAGGGCAGAGCTATGCTATCCGGTACCCCTGAATTATTTTCTTATTTGGTCATTTATCTACTTTTTTTTTTACATATTTGAAATAAAGATATCTATCAATTTTCACCCAGAGGCGCTGCTTGTCAACAGGCAAGGCAGGGAACTGCTTGGGGCTCCAGACCAGTAGGGGGCCCCTGAAGGCTGACAAACTTAAACCAAAGCAGCGGCCCAACGTGTGCAAACTTTACAATGACAGTAGGAAACCTCCCTAAGGTGGCCCCATCTGACAGCACTCACTCGTGTGGCCCTGCTTAGCGTTGCATGAATTATTTGCTGCGAAAACCAAAGTGTGTCAATAAAAGTCAACAAAGAAAAATGAAAGGGAATTATCCGTCTATATGAGAGAAAACATATTCAGGATGAAATCGAAGGAGGACTAAACGTCAGGACACTGGCAGACATGATGGTTTGAGGGCCCCCCAATTGATTTTTGCCAAGGACCCCAACAAACTCTAGAATCACCTTCTTCTTTTTAAAAATGGCAGTAAATGAATCTATGAAAATGGGAATAATTGGTGTGATTTGAAATGAATAAAAATGAGTGTCCAGTCATCAACATGCAAAATAAACAAGTTCAGTGTTAAAAATAAAATCCTGAAGCAGAGCGAGTTCCGTTTGCCAAATCACTGCCACGCTCATGATGGTCAGAGAATTGAATTTAGAGGGAGATTAAGACACAGATGTGATCTAAAGTCTCACACTAGAGGGCCACTTAACACCATCAGAATGTAATTACATTAAATTATGTTGAGTTTATGTCCACTTCTGCAAAAAAATCTCAACCACCTGCCTCGTTAACAATTTACGGCCTTCATTTATGAGTCCAAAAGCCATAATAACGACATTTTCTAATGGCCTCATATAGTCTCTCACTGTCTGTCTCTGAGTCTCCCTCAACATTCACTTTTATGTTATTGGCTGAATTATGTGGTCAATATACTTTGTGGCAACAATTATGCACAACGGGGACGAGGTAGATTAATCTTTAATAACACATTTACTCATTCAGATCTCTAGACTGTCAGAATCCTGGCTCTGATCCGAGGGGGAGGACGCAGAAAAAGGCAACAAAAAAAAAACAGGCCAACAAGAATGAGACGAAAAGCTGGAAGAATGAAAGAAACCAACAAAGAATAAAGAAGATAAACTAAAATTGGTTTCCTCTCAGTGCGTTCGAGGCTATTTTGAAGATAATGTATTGAACGGCACTACTTTTTCCAAGGTCTAATCTAATCACCTTATAGCAGATATCTCTGTGTGATGCTCATGAGAGACGACAGGTGAGATAAAACTGCTGGTGTTGGCTGCAGGCTGGTTTTAGGCCACTGAGCTAATGGTGTGTCTGTCACTTTCTCCTCTTTCTTTCAACATCTACTCTCTTGTAATCTCACTTTCCCCCCTCCTCTCCAAACAACAGGGCTGAAAGAGTAAAAAAAAAAAAAAAAAGAACCATGGAGGAGAAGATGTGCGCCATCGTCGTGCTCTTTTGCCGAGCCCTCTCTTTTCTCATTTTGAAGCCTTTGAAAAATAAATAAGTCGTTCGATTATTCATGAGGTGTGGACATTAGCCGGCCAATCTCAGGACTGAATTAGGAAGTGATTTCCTCGCGTTCTAAAAATGGAGAGAAAAGTTTTAAAAGATGAAGAGGGGAGTTTAATTTATCCCTATCATCCATCCTGAATGTCTGCTGTAGGGTTCTTTATGGAGAACCATTGGTAGGAACTTGTTTTTTTTTAGTAAGATTGTGATGTTACTCTTCAGATTCAATTAGTGCTGGACTGCCTCAGTATCAACTCTTAGGCCTTTAAAGGTGACAGAGGACTGGAACGTCTGTAACACACTGAGCCCACGAGCATAGATTCAGCATCTAGTGCGGCCAAACATTTTTAGCTGTAGCTCAGTCTGCACCTTTAAGAAAAAGCTAAAGACCCAGCTCTTTCATGAATACCTACTAACTTAATGATGATGGTCTCCATATTATTGATGATGATGATGGTAATGACGATGGTTTTTGTTTGATAACGACGACTTATAAGATGGTTTCTATACTGATTAGAGCTCTCAAGAACTGCTGTCAATGTTGTGCTTTGCCTCTGGTCACTTCCTGTCAGCACCTGTGTGTCCAATCAGACTCAAAGCTGATCGTTTGCTCTTACTCACATTGTTCCCTTTTTTCTAGATCCTTGCTTGTGTTGTTCTTACTCTCTGATGTACGTCGCTTTGGATAAAAGAGTCTGCTAAGTGAATTGTAGAATAGGGACTTGGGTTGTGTGGCCGGTTCAAGTCCCAATGCCGACCAAATCTGGAAGTTGGCCTAGTAGCTGCTGAGGTGCCAGTTCACTTCCCTAACCCTACTGCCGTGGTGCCCTTGAGCAAGACACCTAACCCCTCCACCAACTCCCCCTCACCCTGACATCTCTCCATTAGAGGATCCTGTTTGGGCATGTGTGTGTATTTCAGCCTGTGTGTGTGTAGCATGTCTCAATAACAGAGTGTAAAACTGAATTTCCCCTTGCAGGATTAATAAGACATGTATTATCAATTCAACTGACTAATCACCGCAGCTCTAAAGAACAAAGGGTCCACATCCATCAAAGGGTTGAAGTTGGGAACATTGAAGTAACATGATGTGCTAACACAGTGAGTTCTGTTCGTCTTTCTTATAACCCAGCAGACTTTAAAGCACGCACTGTAACCACAGAGTACATTTATCTTTTTGGTTTGACGCAGTGGTGTAGTGGTTCCTGAAGAAGTGGGTATACTCTTAATTTTTCCCCAAATGATTTGTTTAAGTGTCCCGTCCAGCGGAAGATAAACAGCCTCTGTTACAGTGACAGAAGACTCCTCTTGCTTATTCAGTTAGCGCTTGGGCTAGCCAATTAGAGACAGAGTAGGGAGGGTCATCCCTTCACCATCTTAGCAATCCACTGAATATGGTCAATCAATTAAAGATGTGAATCAGAGGAGATTTAGAAGTGGGTATACCCTATGGAGCCTGAAAAAGAAGTGGGTACAAAAAGTTCGATGTTTAGAGTAAGAGAGGTCAGATTTTGTGTTGACATGAATTCCTCGTTCACCTCTCTTAGAGTCCTCATGGTCTCTGAACGTTAAAGCTCTTCAGCGGAGTCGTCAGAGTGGAAGAGCCCAGCAGCCGACAGTCGTCACGCCGAGTTAAATTATGTTTGAATACGTCTAATTAGTTAACAGACGGGGAGGACGAGGCTGATGAAGTACTGGGTTGTGTCTCTAATACACTGTCATCTGTCGCTCCCTGGAGATATGTAAGGTGTTTGATTAAAAAGAGCTGTCAGATAAATCATCACATCGTCAGCATCAAACACTTCCTCGGGTCTATTTCTGTTTTGAAATTTTGATGGTTTTTAAGTGTTTGTGACAAAGTCACTCTTTCTTTGTGTTTGTCTGAAGGTTTGTCTTTAAAGCTGAGGGTATATTTGTTTTTGTGGTATTAATATCCTGTATGTAGAGTCACTTTAAAAGGGATGTCTCTCTCTATTAAGACTTCTTTCTCTGTCTGGTCTTTAGTTCATCCTGTAAATGTGTACGTCGTGTTTTCAGACCAAAAAAACGTATCCTGCTTTATTTTAAACGCCTCACCAAGAATCTTTGCAGTGAACGTACATCATCCATTTCCCGTTATCCTTACCGCCTTTCCCGTTCTTATTAGCAGAGATGTTAACAGGGGTCCCTGTTAATAAAGGATTTTGATACTACATCAGAGTGGCTCGGACTTTCAGTTCAGACTTCCCTTTCTTCACAATTAACTTTGTTTGTCATCAGGACAGGCATTTATTTATTAAGAGCCATTTAAATAAAGACTTTTGACTCCGGAAAATGTGATGCTTATGTGATATGATCTAAACGATATGATACGACACAGCATGAAACCATACCAAAGTATAAGCATTTTTCACATTTATTGTTAAATAACAATCAGATGTAAAGATAATGAACACAACCTGCAGACCTACCTCACATTGTGTTTTTCTGACGCCCTGTTTAAAAGATTGAAAAAGCTGTATTTAAAAAAAAAAAAAAGGATGTAGTGTACTCAGGAATACTGTTTTGAAAAGTAGCTATGTCTGACGTTTATTTTGAAATCTATACTTTACGCTGAAGTGCTTTGTTGATTTGTGTTGTGTATGACAGGACTTTAAATGTGTCAGCACCAGAGATTAAAGCGCATTCAGTTTAAAGATAGTAGTCAGCTCGTCGCATTTTTAATGGAGTTATTCTTTGAGGAAGAGAAATAAGGATGTGATCTGATTTGTTCAGGAATCATTTACACATTTCCCCTTCCTGATTTGCTCACATGCAGTGCTCAAGATTCAACACTTTACAAAATCCAACATCGTCTCCAGCCGGGGACTAAATCAGAAGAAATGTGCCTCATGCTCACCAAGTAGCTCGTATGCTGCAAGACTGACTGAATCTGAGCTCAGTTTTCTCTGTGTTTTCAAGAGTCCTTTGATTGACAGGTAGTTCAGGCGGCAACTCTCTACCATTAGCCTTTATTGACTCCTTATTGCCGTGGCAACAGAGATGAGAGGGACTGATGGAGGCGTGTGTGTGTGTGTGTGTGTGTGTGTGTGTAGGGGAGTTAAAGACAGCCAGCTGTGCTTCTCTGCAAGAACATCTGTATCACGAGGTGAAGAGAGAAGAAGTCATGGTGATGGGGTAATTAGATTTACAAGAGAGGGGGGTAGCATGTAGGCTGGTGTGTGCATGTGTTTGTGTGTGTGCATGTGTGTGTGTATGTGGATTTAAGTGTGTGTGCCTGCAGCAGGTGTGCCGCATGCTGACTACATTATCTTTCATTGCCTCTGTCCCCAGCTCATTTCTGATCAACGACCAGCAGAGGAAAACAAAACAGTAAAAAAAAAACAAAAAAAACACAGAACTTCTCTTATCATTCTGCTGCACTTTTAGTATTGAATCATTTATTAATTCCTTAGTCTTTAAAATATCAGAAAATAGAAATAAATCCTCTTCATAATTTCCAAGTGTTCTTAACTGTTGTTATGACACAGTATATTAACATTTTCTTAAATCATATATTAAAAAATTTGGTAATTATCTTTTACAAAGCTATTTAATTATTGAGTAATTGCTATAGCGCCACATCTGGCTACCTGTTGAACTTCTGAAGGTTTACTGTACATAAAATCAAACCCAAATTTCAGAGTCAGTGTTTGTCTCTTTGTGTAGTTGTTGTTTTAATTGTTAGTGGTGGAGTCGAGCATTCACATACTGACGTCAGGCAGAAAACATTGGAACATGCCATCCAGGGAAACGTGATGACATTGATATTAGCTTCACTGTTTAAGATGGCCTGCTCTTTCCGCTACAATTCAAAGTAAAAACTGACTGGATATCATCGTGCCGCAGTCGATGGAAACACTATATATCTGTTATCTGTGTCGGTGCTTACCAATGTTTTAAATCGTGCAAAATGCATCCCAGTATTGTTCTGTCAGAGGATCAGTTGTAATCCAGCGGGGAGTAATGGAGAATGAACGAGCTGCCACAGAGAAGCGTTCAGTGAAAAGCTCGAGGCAACAACCAACTTTACTGTTTCCAGCTGCTCGTGTCGAGAAGTACTTTCACCCTGCACAGCGTGACATGACAAAGTACCTGCTCTGAGAAGGTTTGCTGCCCCCTGAGGACCCATAGTTTTGAACCCTGCTGCTGCAACAATGGGTGTCACTAAGTCAACCAGGATTTTACATTTTATGAATTATAACTTTCAGTTACAATCTCTTTAGCAGTAAACGTGTCATATATAAAGATATTGGCATTGCAAACAGCTTTGTAAACTTCTTGCCAGTAAATCCTGGGTGTTTTGTGGACTCTTGCTGTGTTTCTCACTCGAGTAGTTTCCTCGGGGAGACGGAGAATGAATGTGTTTAATAGTGTGAAAGAGATGCCTTAAAAGCCTTTTGGAAGGTGTTTACACACTTTGGACTTCTTACCACACAATCCATACACCCGTGATGAAAAAAGGAAACTCGTGTTTGGCTCCGTGTCCAAATAGCGTTTTTTTTCTGAGCGCCAGCATCATTTTGAATGTGTAGAGAGCGTTCTCAGCAGAAAGCGGCCGCCAGGAGAAAAAGCGCAGCGCCCAGTGTCTTTTCTTCCCAACTCTCCGCTCTGAGCGCTCAAGTTGAAAATCTTTCAACTCTTCAGAAAGGCGCTGTTGACGTCACCGGCGCTCTTTTCCAAATGTATGATATTCCCGCCTACAGATCGTGTGTTGTACCCACATCCTCTTTGCTCCATGTCAAATATAAAGCAGTAAAAAGTGACCTGTGTCGGTCATACAGCCGCCGTTGTCAACAGACTGTTGTCATAGAGACAGGACGGACGTGCAGTGATTTTCTTCTCAGAGCACAAACGCTTCATGCAAACACTCCCGAGCGCTTTTCTGCCCGGAAAAAAAACGCTAGTTGGACACGGGGCCTTAAGGAGGAGTTGTACTTGACTAGAAAGTTATTCATCACAGAAAAAATGTTTCCATGCTGTGGTCAAGTGTCAACAAAAACAACAAGATGGAAAATGTATCCACAGATTACGTTTTCTCGTGTCATGATTATCTCAAAAAACGTGAAGTAGTGTGTGAAAGGATGTCGAGTTTTGATTTATAATGCTTGATAAAAAAGGATGTCAGTCCTCCTACCTGTATCCGGTTGTTCTCCAGGGTTTTCTCCAGCTCCAGCTTGGCTGCAGCTGACTCCTGTTGGTGGGTTTGTCTCAGGTGTTCGATGGCTGATGCGTGGATGTGGTTCAACTCTGATCGCAGAGAGGCTGATGGGAGAAAAAAATTGGACACAAGAAGTTCAAATTGAGTCATGAAGATGATATCACATATTTTGAAGGTTTCAGGACAGGCTGCCCCTGAAACCTTCCTGAGTTACTTTTTCACATAGGCACCGACATGTAGTCCGACATATTAATCATGTCAACAGACCAGCGGTAAAAAGTGAAATGTATTTCTGAATCACAGTAGTTCTTTAAATACTGGAAGAATATTTAAGGAGCAATATGTAACTCGGACACCTAGTGTTCAAAATGGGTACTGCAGTCCTAATTCAATACACTGGAGAAAGCTGTTTCCCCCCCGCCCCCTCCTCTCTAGAGTCGATGCTCAGGTTGCCATTTCGCGGACAGGGAAGCTTCAGTGTTTAGCCAGCTGTGCATCGTCTTGAAACCTTTCTGCGTTTTGACCTCTGTCCATTTTTCAAAAGCATCTAGTTATACTAGTTTGACCACGTTTCTGCTCGTGGAGCTTAGAGCTAACTGGTCAGAGGAAGCAGTTTGCTTGCCCGCTTCCACTGCAGCAACACCTGTTGGTCTGCCGTGAAATCTGGCAAACTGAGAGGTGTGCAAAACAGCTAAAGGTGGTAGCCTTAAAACCGCCTCCCTTCTCTGATCAAAAGCAGACCATTGCTGACCGGAATCTAAACTTAGAAGGAGGACATACTGGCTGCTGCAATGTTGTCAGAGAAGCCAGCACCTGAACATATCATGTTTCATTAATGTCTGATCATAGAGTAAGGTCATTTTATCATTTCATTCAGCAGCTGTCTTACATAAGGCTCCTCTAAAGATGAAAAACACGACACTCTCATCTTAGCACACATGTTTCGACACTTTCACTCACAGGTAGAAGAGAAAGAAAGGTACGAGACAGTGAGGGGATGAGGAGGAAAAGGTAATAAAGGGATGTCAGGATGTGGGGAAGTGAGAGATAGATGGAAGCAGCACTCCGATGTCAGGACCGTGACACCAAGGTTAATGGAAGCCCATTTCTCACAGCAGCACCAGTGTGTTAGCACTAAAAACTGGATCAGACTGAGGTTTTATTGCACTTTTCAGCTCTGTTGGTCCATCACTAACTAAAGAACCCTGCTAATGGCCTCTCTGTACTTTCACATTCAGTCATTTTTAAAAGGTGGTTTTAGATTAAAACACTCGGTTCTGTGTAAATAAAAACACAAGACTACATTTCCCTGCACTGTTTACTCTCATTTCTGCATTTACTTAAAAACGAGAGCCGGGACAGTGCCGTCTGTGTTGAAGGTGTTGCTAGTTTATTTTTTGTCTCTGAAGCCAGACAAATCCCTCCCATCCCTCCCTAAAGATCGGAGGAATAAAAAACACAGCGTGTGGAAATATAAAGCTCTTAATCTGCCCTCATTCTAGTCCACATAGTCCATTGTCTTCACAGCACCATCAGTATTAACTTAAAGTTTCAATACAGAAGGTTGAGTGAGGAAACATTACTCCTTCACCTCTGGAGCCTTTCAGTGGTTTAGTTACAGAAAGTTTTATATGAATGAGAAACCATACGTTTAAAATGGCAATAACTCAAAAGAGGTCCCTGCAAATAAAGACACTTTGATTAGATCTACATTAACGTGGGATTCACTGGAACAGCTGACTGCATCGAGCTGATACCCACCTGGTGACTCCCATTTAGGCTAACGGTTGTACAGCCAGTTGAACTTACCGATAAAGCTCACATTAGCCTGCTAATATAAAAGCTGAATTCGGGATTTAGCATGATCAAGATATTCTAAATGACACTCAACGTTATGTAAACTATTTAGGTTTTATATTAGATGTTGCAAAAGTAACATACAGAACTTTTGTGCTAATAGCTAGTGTTATCACATGTATGTTTTCCATTTCTGTAACCACATTTATAGAGGAATAACAACTTGGCCTGAAACTGAATGTTTTTTTAAGCTGAGTCTGAGTGACGTCACCGATCTGTTACTGCAGGAGGCTTTGGAGTTCTAGCGATGTCGCCATGTTGGAAATGCTGTCTCACCTTAACGTTCAGTCTACTTAACAACAGGCTGAGAGCTGGAGCTGAGGCAGGTTTTAAACCTCTTGATAAACGATCACATACCGTCCGGTCCGCCTGTCAGTCATGACTGGAATAATCATAACATTCAGTGTGTGCTGATCGAGAAACTAGCCAATCAGACCAATTTTGTTTTATGAACCAGGCTGTAAACACGCTCATTTATACTGTAAAAACATCATTTTGTTAATGGGTGTGTGTGTGACTTCTGGTGCTTCCGCAGCCAGCCTCAAGTGGACACGCTACGAACTGCAGGATTTTTGAACACATCAGTTTTGTTTTTCTAACACTGAAGGTTGCTGCATGGGTTTTTACGTTTTACGCTTCTGACGGTGCAATGACGTGCTAGCTACGATATCATATCATTAATTAAGATTTGACTGGAAAACATTTTGGAGACATGACTTCAGTTTTATCAAAAGTTGATTTATCGTAACATGTCGTGTCCAATCATATCGTATCACGTTGGTGTGCTGACATATCATACTGTCTCCTATCGTATTATATCATACTGTATCGTAACTAAATTCCACCAGCATTTGTACTTAAAGGTTTGTGCTTTTACATCTTAAAGAAAGTCTTAAATCTATATTTAGTTACAGGAAAAAGAAGGGAAGGAGAGGCCGTTTTGGTAGCTATTTTCTTCTGGTGAAACTTCAGTTTTCTCAGTTAAATGAGCTCACACTGTGACCATGTGCATTCATGAGGATATTTGTTGAAAATGTGCCAAAAAGTCATGGAAGGCTGAATCTATTGATTGCCCCCCACCCTGACACACACACACACACACACACACACTGTCACATGACCTCACCCAGCATGGCTTTGCCCTCGTCCTCCAGCTCGAAGCGGAGTGTTTGCAGCTCTTGTTCCGACTGCTGCTTGAGCGTCTCGATGCTCTGGCGGTGAGCCTCTCTGAGAGACTGCAGCTCTGCATGGTGATGATGGCGGAGACGCTCCTCCAGCTCCTGAACGAGCGATGAGAGAGGGTGGGAGGGTGTGAGGTAGGGGAACAGGGGAGGGCGGATAAGGATAGCACAAAGGAAAATAGGGGTAAAGTGGAGAACAGAGAGTGGGAGGGCCAGAGGGAGAGATGTGTGAGGGGAGGGGATCGAGGAAAAGTAGGGTAGAGGAAATGAGTGAGGAGAGGGAGGGAAAGAGGAACATTTGTTATTTAAAAGTTTAAGATGTAGGAGGGGATGATGGAGTGAGAGAGGAATGTAAGAGGAAGGAAAGATATGAGTCGGAAATGGAAAAAAAAAATGAGGCAAGAAGAGATACGGAAGCTTTTCAGCAACATCTTAAATCCTCTGAGTGCTTGAGGAGAAAACTAGAAATCATCATCCTACACCGATTTAAAATGCAATACAGCATCAGTCAAGTAGAGGAATTGGACTATTTCTATAGAAAACTTTTTCTGAGGCAATGATAAAAGATCACTCTTATATGGAAAGTGTTGTCTCGCAGACAGTTCCCCCTCATCGCTTTAAGAGGTTTGCAGACAGATTCAATGGATTTGGTTACCTTGACTTTATGTTTCCTGTTGATACAGTGAATACGTCAAACTACACATTGCATTTATATAAAGGCAAAAAAACGGTCATAACGTCAGACTCTTAGCTTTGTCTGAGGGGTTCTTTGTCCACCCCTTTTGTGCAAACGGGTTACTTTCCCAAACAACTAACTCAGGAAGGTTTCAGAGAAAGTCTGTCTGATATTTTCAAAACACTTTCGAGAGTGTGCATGTGTGAAAATGGCTCCTTGGCGCAGTGCTTCCAAATCAACACACCAGGTCATTTGAGGAGACTTTTTGCTCTGGGGTATGGTTACAAGTTTGTAGAACTGCAGATGGAGAAATCAAAAAGTTACAATGACAACAGAAACATTCTGATAATTTTCAAAAAAAAGGAAAAAAATAATGTTTGCAAAGATAACCAAGAGGCTTTATTTTATCAAAATACAATGTAAAGAGGTTTACTTTGGACCAGTCGATCTCTCTGTTAACCTCCAACCTTTATGTGCTTAATGTTTCCTGAAACACAAAAGAGTCTACACAGACTTCACATGCAACAGAATAATAGATCTATGTGTGTCTAGTTTACTCAAATACACTAACAGATGTTTCACCATTTTGCCTGGTGCTTTTTTTAAATTGGTGATTAATTAAACTTTGTTGAGTTTGATTAATTCAGCCGTTGATGTTCGCAGCGTTAGCGTCATTACAGGAAACAAACAAACAACTTAACTGGAACAACATATTAGAACAAAGAGAAGTGACGATCATTTATATACATAGCATTAGCATTAGCATCAGGTAGTATCGCTGCTGACTGGAATCCAGCCACAACACACACCCCCGACCCCCCAACCAAACACACACACACACACACACACACACACACACACACACACACACACACACAGACAGACAGAGTATAGACCTACTCATCACACAGACATGACACAGCTGATTGTAGAAGAAAAACGTCACCAGAGTGGTTTTGACATGATTTTAGGATGATTCAAAGCATGTCCAAGACGGGACCTCAAAAATGTCACCTGTTTGCCGGCTAGTCCCGTTTGTGAGAGAGTAACGACGATGGAGTCCCGTGTAAGATAGGTACACACACACACACACACACACACACACACACACACACACACACACACACACACACACACACACACACACACACACACACACACACACACACACACACACACACACACACACACACACACACACACACACACACACACACACACACACACACACAGAGACTTGGTTATAATTGTTGCATGATACGTGCCCTTAAATTCTCACTTCCATTTATAGTTTTAGTCCAGTATTTAAATGCTTTATATGCGATCCAGCATATTTTTGATCCAGCAGATGTCGCCCTTGAGCACCAGCATGAAACCAAAACAACTCGCGCTGCATTGTTGTGTTAGCATGCTAATGCTAGTGATCTTTATTATGCTCGTATCTTCACACTGCATGTAAATTTACCTGAAATGAGCGTGATCTAGAAACACAGTTAAGCAGTGAGTACAGTATGTTATTCTTCTTTTCTCTAGTCCCTCAATTAAACAACTTTTATACGTGAGGGGAGGAGTCAGCCGGCCGTCCCGACGATGTAAACAAAGTGAAGATAGGACTCTGAAAACTCTGAAAACATCACAGACAGTGGGACTCGGGTGTTACACCCATTGTAGACAGTCATGACTCACAGAGTTATTTTCAGAGGAGATACTTGATTTCTATTTAAGTGTGAAAAATCTCATATTAAGACTTTAATTCAATTTAAAATATTTTTCCCAGTTGAACGTCCATTAAAATCTTACTTACAGTTTATATTTCCATGAATACTCCTCTTACCGTTTTTTAAAATAATGTATGTGTTGTCTCTAGAAATAGGACAATAATTCCTGCTCGTAGAGCAACAGGTGAGCTGAATTAGCTGATATTGTAGGACAGGCAGGCTGAGTGAGACAGTGTTCCTCAGCTCGTTTCATCTCAGACCTGAGATGTATAAAGTAAAGTAAAAGTTTGATATTTAAATGAGAGTACTCTGCTTCTTCCATCAGCACTCTTACAGACTAAGACAGAGTTGAGATCTCATTCTTATCATTACACAAAGCCCTTAAAACACATCGAAGTAGACAAGAAGATTGATGTTCACACCGAGTTCAACCCATTTCTCTTGCGTCTGTAAAATATTGAAACGCCATTTCGCAAATTATAACAAGAAGCCATCAACTAGGAACACCTAAAATGATATTCATAGAGGTCTGACAGTAACATCTGTGGCATTTTAATTCGTCGGTGTGTAATGCCTTTGGGAAATGAGTCACGGAACGGAGACAGCTCTGAATATTCAAATGAGCCTCGCTCTGAGTCGGCGGACAGCGGTCTCCGGTTCTCTGAGAGTTTGACAAAAGATCCCCCGATGGTAACTATGGTGACGCTTAACTTTTCCAAAATGCAAAACAAAAAGAGTTCCAGATCATTAATGACGAGATCTTTATAAACAGATAGATAATATAGTCTGTCAAGCTACATTCATCAAAGAAATATACTTTAAATGTACCAACGAGCCTCTCCTCTCTATCGTGTCAAAAAGCAGCGCTTCATATTTTTCATAATGTTTCCTCTCGTCTTTCTGTCTGTCATCATCTCTCTCTCATTTCCTGTACTGCCTGTTATGATCCTCTGTGTTTAAATTACTTTGTCGGTCGGGTCGGTGAAAAACCTGCCACCTGCGCTTCAGGAGGAGCTCATCACCGCCGTCACAAGGGATTCCTCACGCTCAGAGAAACATCACCAGAGCGCTCTCCTGGTTGTGGTTCAGTCTACCTGAAATCTCTAGAAACTTTTTAGGAGTACGTATTTAAAAAAACGACTTAATAAGGACTCCTTGGTCGACTCCTCAGGTCGTCTGGGACAGGTCTGCTCTCTGTCAGAGTCAGAACCAAACACGGAGAAGCAGCGTTCAGTTTCTATGCTCCTTATATCTGGAACAAACTCCCAGAAACCTGCAGGTCTGCTGAAACTCTCAGCTCTTTTAAATGGAGGTTGAAGACTCACCTGTTTACAGCTGCCTTTCATTAAACAGCTTTAATACGATTTTAAACTTTGCACTGGAACTTTTAACTCTTTTTATATCTTTAATTTATTTATTTCAATTCATTTCATTTGAATTATTTTTATTTGAACATATTTTCAGATTTAATCATTTCAGTGATGTTTCTTTTCTTTCCTCTGTCATGATGCTTTCGATGTCTTGTGTGAAGCACTTTGAATTGCCTTGTTGTTGAGATGTGCTACATAAATAAACTTGCCTTGCCTTGGATTTTGCAGCCAGCCTCAAGTGGACACTCAAGGAACTGCATTTTTTAAGACATCAACATTGGTTTCATTTTTTACCACCAGAGGTTGCAGCTCAGTTTAATCTCATTCAGTAAATGTAAAGAAAAAATGAATGAAAATTTGTATGACTGCTCTGATCTTTGAATCGAGTTTGATTTGCGGTAGCAAGCAGGGAAAAGTCATTGTGACAGGAGCGGGTTCAGAAATCATTCTGAAAAAAACTTTCCTCCTGAGTCGTTTCTTTCACATTCTCTGTCTCCTGATCAAACAGCTCAGGGAGGTGAGGTGCAGTTTGAGGTGTCAAACCTGTGAAAAGCTCCAAATAGAATCATATTCTGTTGCTACTATAAAGTGATCATGACTGTAAAGCAGCGCCACTAATCCACTCATGATTAGTGAGGGTAAAAAACAGAGATAGAAGAGTGTTGAAAGTCCAGCCCGGAGGTTTCATCACTGTATGAGAAAGTGAGTTTTAAGGTCCACTAATTTCTCTCATTCTTAGGTATTGATCGTTGGTCCATTTGTGCAATGGGGTCAGTAAAAACCATGGCGGTTATTGCTTTAATTAAAGGGAGCACATTAATTACCTCTAATCGCGGTAGATACTATAATTACAAATTGACAGTAATGCTGTTACTCTCACCTCCTCCTCTCCTCTCTGAGCTGTTTGTGGGTCCAGGTCTGGTTGCTCAATCTTCATTCCATTACTGGAGGGTCAATATTTGTTACTTTGCTGGTGGCTGAATCTATTTAACTACGCAGAAAGGGCTGATATTGATGAACAGGAGGCGAGAGACAGGAGAGGATAACCACACAAAGACATGAAGCGACTGTGGCCCTCGAGTCCTCTGAAAGGCTGATCCAGCTGCCTCAGCACATGGTCTTAATCCTGACCCCCCTCGAGGACAACTTAAAGACTCCAGGTGGCGAAACTCCGGCGTCTGAAAAGGTGATGTAGCTTAAAAGGGTGTCTGATATGCATTCAAGGTGCGAGGCTGTTGAGTGGTTTTAAAAAAAAAACGCGAGCTGAATCTTAATGCCTTATCTAACCCGCAGCCACCAACACGTCGACTTTGACTCAGGTGTAATGTGTTCTCTCCTTCCTCGCTCTCAAGTCAGCAGTCGAGCGGCCGCTTTGTGATGATCTTCAGTTTTTATTCAAAGCGTTCTCCAGCCGACCAGAGAGAGAGAGAGAGAGAGCGCGCCGCACTAGTGGAGCTCGTTAAGAGATAAAAGCAGACGTATAACCTCCTCAGTATGAGGCCGTGAGAAGTGACTGCACTCCGGAGAGAGTCCAGAGAAGTTAGAAGCCCTCTGGACTTTTCTTTGTATAAGGGAGAGAAAAGTAATAAGAGTTGCTCGAGGCGGTGCACCACTTTTTAAACTCCTTTTTCTTCCTCATTATGTCAAACTTAAAATCATGCATAAGGAAAACCATTCTTTATTTAAAGTCTAATTTACAAGAGTGTCCTGACCAAGAGGGTCAGCAGACATTTAACACAGAACAATTACAAACAAAGAGCCATATATTCTGAGTCACAGAGCAGAAAATCCAATGCTTTTAAACTAGTTATAAAAAGATTTATAGAGACCGGCTCCTCCAGACAGCGCTGCTCCTGCAGGTAGATTCCTGCAGCGCACCTGAAACTCCTTTTCCCCCCATGTCAAGATCTACACTACTTTTTGGGGACAGACAACAAGAATACGTTTTGTGAGTGGGTCACAGAGAGAATGTCATGATTTAGTCTGATTTAGTTTTGTATTTCAGCGTTTAGGTTTCCATGTTTTAATGTCTCCTGTCCATCTTAGTGTTGCTTGTTTCCCTTGTGTGTGTTTTTTGTCTTAATGTTTCATAGTTTAGTCTTTAGCGTTTCCTGTTTTATTTTGTAGTTTCTTATCCTTGTGTTTCTTTGTTCTAGTGGTAATGTTACATTCTTGAGTTCTCTGTGTAGCTATTTCTCGCGTCGGTTTTCCTTGTGCTCCTGTGACTCCTCGTGGCTACCTGTGTTATTTACCCTTTGTGGTTTTTTGTAGTTTGGACTTTTTGAATAGTAAGTTTTTGTTTGCCTTTTGCCTTTTTGTTAAA
Source organism: Labrus mixtus (assembly GCF_963584025.1). Lineage (NCBI taxonomy): Eukaryota > Metazoa > Chordata > Actinopteri > Labriformes > Labridae > Labrus > Labrus mixtus. The sequence continues at coordinate 4,828,712 of NC_083623.1, forward strand.
TTCAATCATTTTTGTTATTGTCCACCTCCCTTGTTTTCCCACACCCATGACAGTGAAGACTGAGTACAAGGCAAGCATTAATGTTTGATATATGTTAGAATAGTGGAAATCACTATGAGTGAGTACTGGTATGAAGTGAGCACAGCAGAGACAAGAACTCTGCATGATTTTTCCGTCCACTCCGTCCTGTTAATGGCTTGCAACTATAAAAGTCTGCATTATGCTTCAAAGGGCGTCTTTGATGACGTATTCTATAGAGATGGAGGCCGTGTTTTTTCATGTTCCTATTCTGACATAAAAAAAAAAAAGGATTTTGACAGCACTTTAAAATTGTATTTTAATTGCCACAGGAACGTTTGGAGCAGACGCTCGTCTTCAGCGTGTAACAGGCAATTTTCTCAAACACACACAGGTGGGACTAATTTATACCCGTCCAAAATAGGTATTAAATTATGTCAGAATATTCTGACATCTAGCAGCATTACATCCACATCCACAAGACATTTTCCCTCCTACACCAGGGATCTTGATGTGGCCTTCCTCTGAGTTTCTTTCCTCTGTTTTTCCTCCTCCATGCTGCAGGGGGTAACTGCTGAGACGTAATATTGACGTCTGCTCTTTTTTTGGTACATTGTTATGTCTGCTCAATGCTGCTCCATGTCTGTCCTGCATGATATACATTTTTTATATTAACCAAATGCTGCTTTATGTGTATCCTGCATGGTTTTTGTATTTCCTCCTGTGGCTGCTCACCTGTCTGCTTCATTGCTGTCATGATATTTCTATTTTTGTAGCTTTTAGCGATGTTTGAATTTGGGTTTTTTTAGGGAGCCTTTTATAAAATCTGGCCAGCGACAACAGATGAAAATTTGCCTTTTGGCTAACTCTGGCATATTTACCGAAATGTTTATTAATATTGGTCGATATTGAACTAGATTGTCGTCAAATTTGAGTCTGAAGGAAAAGGTGTGGAGTGACTAACTCGCATTGCAAACCTTGAAGCTCCGCTGCTAGCATGACAGAAGAGTAAAAAAAAAAATGTCTCCCTTCCGAGAAAGCGAGCGAGAGTCTGAGAAATAAGATAAGTACGACAAAGGGTGATAAGCAAATCAATAAACTGAACCGCTATCCATGCACACTCGCTGCGTCTATTTGTAGCTCTTTTAGCAGGGGGGTGGGGGGGGGGGGGGGGGGGGGGGAGCTGAATTAGGTTATGAGAATGTGTTTGTGTAGCGGGGAGGAAATGTGAAAACTTTATTACTCCCTGGATGTCACCGTCTGCGAAGTGTGAACAGATAACGCCAGGCAATCTGAATGTTTCCTCTCATCCGCCCAGACACACATTCACAAATCATCCTTCTAATGCCTCCACTCTCTATAATGGAGTTCTCTCTCTCTCTCTCTCTCTCTCTCTCCGTGCTCCTTCTGCCGACAGGAATATAAACACCCTGCCACCAAATGAAGCCTTTCACACTTCCTCTTTTTAAAAACTACAACTGAGGCAGGACACACAAAAAGTGGTCCACTCTGAGGTTATATTGAGAGGAATGTGCGCCAGCTGTTGAGCGTGTTTGTATTGGAAAACATCTGGAGGAGAGACGGATTAAACTGTTTGTTATCGCAGTTAGTTTTGTGTACAGGAAAAAAAATAATGAAGACTGCCGATTTCATAAGAGCCGTGTGACTCAGAGGTGATGTTCCCTCTCCCGGCACACTCATCCTCGCACACATTTGTACTCGAGGCGCTGCCAAAAACACATCACACGGACGCCGCTTCCTGACCTCCATTTCTGCCTGGAGCATTAATACAATTACAGCACCCCCGAGTCAAAGAGGGGATTTAGAATATAGGTGATCCAAATCGACCTTGACTGCAAAAAAATGGGAAGGATTAGCGTCGGAGAACATTTTCTTGGCACCTTGAGGATGCGTGCATGTTGTGTTTGTGTGTGTGTGCATATTTTGACGTTGTAAAGAGGAATCACAGAGGTGTCAGTATGGGGAGTCGGTATAGAAAGCTGTCAGTGAGAGGGAGGAACGACACTGATGACTCACTGCCAGACTAACCTTGACTCTGACGAGACATGATTGGATTAAAAATGTCGGGGACGGCGGCTCCTGAGGAGTTTTTTTTTTAAACTGGCTGAGGAGATGACATAATTGCTGCAGCTCTTGCTTTGTGCTCTTTTAAAATGATAAACATAAGTTAGAATTGAATTACTGGATAATCAATCTCCACTTTCCATTTTTTTTTTTTTGCTTTACAGGACCGGTCTCACATTTTCCAGAGCCGGTGTACTTAATGAAAATGAATGTGACAGTGATAAATGGAAGGTAAATAATCCTTCCTCAGGGACTAAGGGGAGGCTCTGTTAATAAATGTAGCCGTTGTAGTACATCAGGTCGCTGTCCGTGGTGCTGATTAAGTCTGAGTTTGAGGCGTGTATCCAGTAGCTGTCCATGGTGCTGACTCTGTATGGTTATCCAGCTCTGCTGCAGTACTGGAACAATGGACCTTCAGTGTGACGGCTCAGACCTGGTCACAGTGTTTCTGACAGGCTGAGCTGCCTACATAGTGTTTTACTGATAGAAGTTTAACTGCATACTTACAAAACTTAGGAGCGTTTGACTTGACAACTGTTACTTAAAGGGATACTTCACCCGTTGAAACATGAATCTGTACTGACATTGGGTCATATATGTTGTAGAAATGTGAAATACATTTTGAAGTTGGTGCCTTCTTGGCCGAGAAAAGGCAGAAAGTGTCTTTTTGGCTCATGTGGATGAAAGACACCAACTCCCAGAATGCACAGCAACGCAGGCCAGCGGCGGCCAGTGGCAGCCAAAACACAAGACCGGCCTGTCGGCAGCAGCCGTCTTGCCGCTATATTTATATTTTTTCTCCATTATCATCTTTCTCCATAGAGCCTGTTAGCATAGCTTCCAAGCAATATGGCAGACGTTAAGTTTCGATTCTGGGAGTGAGTTCCCGCCCACTGATCTGTGATTGGTCTGTAGTTTCAGTGGTCGAAAATATGAGGAACTAGCATTGTAGTTTCACCCCGCTAACCGCAACAGCTTCCAGTGACGCAAAAATCGTCATTCTGCGTCACTGGAAGCTCCTTTTCAGACTTAAAAATACAAAGATTTCCCATCTCAGGGGAAAATTAGGGCGGGATGCACGACCATTCAAAAATACTACCAGGTTTCTAATGATACAAAGATTAATGCAAATGAGTGAAGTATCCCTTTAAAGAGACATGTGTTACTTGAGTTGTTAAGATGGTTGGTTTTTTCACTGCTGTTCAGTTCTCATGTTGTTTTGTTGATCCGGTTCTTTTGGATTCTTATTTGTAGTTCTTATGTCTGTTTCTGCTTGTATGCTAACAAACTTGCAAATGGCGCCATGACCAAGTGCTTAAGGCTGGATCTGAGATAAGAGAGACTGCCATCAGCACAGGGAGACGCCAGCATGCTCCAAAGAAGGCAATCGTCTTCTTCAAAGCTGGAGAAACACCTCGCCCACAGACAAAGACAAGGACCAGGCATCCTCTTCACGACCTCTGACCTGCAGCTGAACGTTGATTTGGGCACGCAGCTGAAGTTCCCACAGCACATTGCAGGAACATCACGTCATCCAGGCATGATCATAACCCTCAGAGGGGACGAAACAGCCGATCTAGCTGGAACTCGCCGTGCCATGGGAGGAATGCATTGATGAGGCCAATGAGAGGAAAGCGGGCAAAGTACCAGGAACTGGTGGAGGGAGTGCCAGGACACGGGCTGGAACACTCACTATGAGCCCAGAGCATTTGGCTGTAAAGGCTTTGCAGGACACCTGTTCAGCAAAGCCTTCCACCCACCTGGGAATCTCAGGTGCAGGAAAAAAAGAGTGCTATCCAATCGGAGAGCAAAGCCGCGGAGAAAGCAAGCAGATGGCTCTGGATTAAGAGGGTTGATCCGTGGGCGGTTGCTGGTGGGACAGAAGTCAGAGCTTGCTCAACCGCGGATGGGTCACCTTGGTGAGCAGGTCGGATTTAGAAAGACCCGCTCCACGTATAGAGGTTACAGTCCCCAAAAGTGGGCAGCCTGGGTTTTCGATTCTGAGCTGTTGCTCCACGCCACATGTCACTTCCAGCTCTATCTCTGTCTGATTTCCGACTCTAGCCGCCATCCTGTTGCTCAATAAAAGGCATAAAACCCCAAAATGAATCATTAAAAAAAAATCCAATTTGGGTTGTGATCCATTTCTGTTCACTCGTGGCGCTGTTGAGCCATGATTAGAAGAGTAGGTATACGTGTTGTTTGTTTCCCTGGCTCAACTTACAGATGCACGAGGATGCAAAGGTGCACTCAACAGATCATATACAGTTTAACTTAATGGTTTTAAAACTTCACTGACTGACAGTTTTTGGCAGGAATATGGCAAGAAACTGAGCTGCATGTCAGCGAAAAGGAAAGGAGGTAAGGGAACTGTCTGCTAGGAAACATGAATGTGAAAAGTGCAGTTAGAAAAAAAAAGCTTTTTAAATGTTTTCTGAAGATATTCCATTCAACAAATTTGAAAAGACTTTACAGATAAAGACATTGTTTGAGAAACACTAATATCGTCAGAGTATTGGCCTATATGAGATAAATCTGCTGTAACACCGTACTGTTTCAAACGGGTTGAATGCGTACCTTCAGGTCCCTCTGCCTGGCGTGCTCCATGTCCTGCATGGCGCAGCAGTGGACCTCCTGCAGACGCTGCTGTCGCCTCTGGTGCTCCGTCTGCAGCTCGTCCAGCTGCATCCTCAGGTGCTCCCTCTCCTGGCTGAACTGGTGCTGCAGCTGCTGCAGCGACGACTGCGACTGGGACAGCTGCATCTCCAGACTCTGCTTCAGCAGGGAGATCTAGAAAAGGAACGGACACGATAGGGAACCTCAGACTGGACAGTGGACACGTCTAAATGTTGCTACGTCGACAACTTTGCAAACACACTTTTGATGACAGGAACTCAAAGAGGTGGAGCCAGAATAGAGAGAAGAATAAAAAGTTACAGCTGCCTCCAGGAAGCCAACATCTTTATGACGCAGAACAACAGAGAAGGGCAAAGAGGAAATAAAACTTTGAAGTTTACAACAGTAATAAGTTCAGAGCCTCGAAATGTAGAAATAGGCTTCACTGTTGGGGGGAAGATGCGGCGCTTAATAAAATAAATCAGACTCCTTATAGGCCACTTTCACTGTCTTATACAGCTGTGGTTCTTAACTTTTAAATGCTCCAGCTGTGCAGGATTATGTGGAGGGGGACGACTCTTATCTGGGTTGATGTTGGAGACAACTATGCGTCATCAGGAGGCGCTGCAAGTCAACAGGCAAGGCAGCCCCCCCCCCCCCCCCCCCCCCCCCCCCCAACGGATAACAAACTTAAAACCACAGCAATGCCTCAAAATGTGCACATTTTTGCAATGGCAGTCGGAAACCTCCCTAAGGGGGCCCCATCTGATAGCACTCTCTCTCAATGCCCTGCTAAGTGTTGCATGCATTATTGCTGTGAAAACCAAAGTTTGTCAATGGAGGAATTATCTGTAATGGGAAAATTATTATGAACGCTGTTTGGAGGGTCCCCTAATACATTTTTGCAGAGGGCCCCAACAGACCCTAGAATCTCCACTGTGCGTCATTTAAAAAGGGTAAAAAGTGAAGGCTACTTCCAGTGACAGAAATCTGTTTCTTGATTAGATTTTTTATTGTCAACCACACAAATGTTAACATCAATTTAAACTTTGTTATCGTCCATGTAATTCATGCAAATTCAAATAGCGCTCTTCTTTTATCTCCTGCTTAAGTCTTAAGAAACAGGAGGGACATATATATCTGACTCTGGAGCTGCTGATTGTCTCTGTTTTCACCAGCTACTCTCTAAAAGTGTCTGCGTGATGCGTGAGGGAGGGTTTTTTTTTTGGACGGTGGGGTTTGTCTGAGCTGATTTGACAGAAACATCTGTCGGCTGTGATCGGAAACAAAACTAATGAGTGCAGTGAAAAAGAGCCAGAACAGAATGTGTTTGGCAGGAAAATAAAAACAACAATAATTGAACAAATAACAGCTCGAACATTGTGCAGTCATTTGTCTGCTGTTAATATGAAAGTGTTTATTAGTGCAGCTTTTAACTTTCCACTGACTCCACCAGGAGAGCCATGACTGCACATGGAAACAACAAGAATATAACCTTTTTGAATCGTCGCTATGAAACGCAGCGGTCATAACTTCATGACTTTAGACCGAACACGACCAGGAAGTAAATCTAATTTGAATAATTGTTTATATTTCTAATATTATTTCACTTCTCTTTGTTGTGTTGATGTTTAAAACATCACATGTATTTACCCCTTTTAAACTGAATTTGAAGAAAGAAATCTTGTAAAACTAACATGAAGTTTCCTTGGTGGATTCTTGCATCCTGACTCGTTGCCCCTGGTGACAGTCGCCAAAGAAATGTAAATCTTAACAGTCACCTAGTCTGAACATAAGTCCTGACTTACGGCCGAGTTTACACTCCTTAACTTTTGTTAGGTGTTGCACCAGCTGAAGATGCAAAAGTTCCAATCTTACACCTAGCTCCTAGTAAGTATAAAGTCCTCGGTAAAATACGGTTGTCATGGTGATTGTTTTGAAAGGTGGGATAACTTGGGAGGATTGGGAGGAGCAGAGGATGTTCTGATGTCAGCAGAGTGTTCTTAGTGATGGATTAACCAACAAACATCCCTAAAAAAAAAAAAATGGATCATAACTTTGATTTAAAATCCTGATGTGGTTTTCCATTAATGGAGGAAATTTGAACCGTCCAACAACTGCGTAGGCTGTCGTTAAATGTAGTTTAAGTTGAAGATTTCACATTTAGATTTTAGTCTCTGTTTGTGGATTTACACAAGTTAACAATTTTTCTGTTCACAATTAGGCATGAGAAACAGCACTGTAATGAACACTGCATTACTAAAAATGCACTTCCCTGATTGGCCACAGGAAGTGAAACATCATTTCTGCGACAGTATTTTGGTTAGTTTGAACGTCACACACTACTACTTAAGATGAGCCTTACATCTCTGTGGGTGCAACCCGATAAAGACGTGACTTCTGGAGGGTTTAGTGTGACCTTAACACCATGACTTCAGACAGAACTTACACTAAGCGGGTGCAACAGGCCGCAGAACTCTGAGACCATTAGACGCTCTGAAACCATGTGAAGAAACAAAATGTTGAGCACACGGGATGCAGGATGGTGACGGTGACGCTCTCATCTTTTGCAGTGCAGTTTGTTCTGTGTTTGTCCTTTTACACAACATACTGTGAAGCACCTGGTGTGTGAGCGGTGAGCATGTGTATATAAATACGTTGTGTATGTTAGATCTGCCCACACATAAAGACATTGATGATATTCAGTGAAATCAGAGCTATAAAAAAAAGTCTCTTAGCTTCCACACAGCAGCTTCTCTGTCAGTGTGTGTCTATCAACAGACTGACCGCTGCTGTGATTTGACATTAGAGTGAATAAAAAACGCTTGTGAGGCGTGAAGCGGACACATTTATCATGGGATGGGAGCTGATAGACAGCGGGGGAGGGGGGGTGGGGATGACAGCGGGCCTGTGCTGGTGCACTGGGCCATGCAGGAGTGAACATAAATAAAGCCATTGACAAGGTTTGTCTGCGTGTATGATGACCACGGGAGAGCTTAGTCACGCTGCATTAATATTAGCGGGCAGTCATTAGCTACAGCAGCCTGCTCCTCGGGTGTATTCAACAACAGAATAATGAATGTGTGAGTGAGCATGTCCACCGGTGTGAGGGTGAAATAAGTCCGGCTGGTGCAGAGACGGGAAGGTTCTGGATGGACAACTAAAAGCTGCGACGGAATGCAGCTGCTCTTATTGCCTTTCTCATCAGCTCCCTCCCTCCTTATTGATTTTTTTTTTTTTACTGCTGGTATAATCACAGCCAC